>NC_092092.1:54274017-54314017 GCF_045679555.1 Salvelinus alpinus | reverse complement strand
ATAACACATTGTATCAGGGGCGCAACTTTGGTTTTAGAAGTGGGGGGGACATAATATATATTTATACTGTATATATACACTACCGGTCAAAAGTTTTAGAACACCTACTCATTCAAGGGTTTTTCTTTCTTTTGACTATTTTCTACATTGTAGAATAATAGTGAGGACATCAAAACTATTAAATAACACATATGGAATCATGTAGTAGCCAAAAAAGTGTCAAAATATATTTTAGATTTTAGATTCTTCAAATAGCCACCCTTTGCCTTGATGACAGCTTTTGGCATTCTCTCAACCAGCTTCACCTGGAATGCTTTCCAAACAGTCTTGAAGTAGTTCCCATATATGCTGAGCACTTGTTGGCTGCTTTTCCTTCACTCTGCATTCCGACTCATCCAAACCATCTCAATTTGGTTGAGGTCGGGGGATTGTGGAGGCCAGGTCATCTGATGCAGCACTCCATCACTCTCCTTCTTGGTAAAATAGCCCTTACACAGCCTGAAGGTGTGTTGGGTCATTGTCCTGTTGAAAAACAAATGATAGTCCCACTAAGCCCAAACTTGATGGGACGGCATATTGCTGCAGAATGCTGTGGTAGCCATGCTGGTTAAGTGTGCCTTGAATTCTAAATAAATCACAGACAGTGTCACCAGCAAAGCACCCCCACACCATAACACCTCCTCCTCCATGCTTTACGGTGGGAAATACACATAGAGGGATCATCCGTTCACCCACACCTCATCTCACAAAGACATGGCGGTTGGAACCAAAAATCTCCAATTTGGACTCCAGACCAAAGGACAAATTGCCACCGGTCTAATGTCAATTGCTCGTATTTCTTGGCCCAAGCAAGTCTCTTCTTCTTATTGGTGTCCTTTAGTCGTGGCTTCTTTGCAGCAATTCGACAATGAAGGCCTGATTCACGCAGTCTCCTCTGAACTGTTGATGTTGAGATGTGTCTATTACTTGAACTCTGGGAAGCATTAATTTGGGCTGCAATTTCTGAGGCTGGTAACTCTAATGAACTTATCCTCTGCAGCAGAGGTAACTCTGGGTCTTCCTTTCCTGTGCTGGTCCTCATGAGAGCCAGTTTCATCATAGCGTTTGATGGTTTTTGAGACTGCACTTGAACAAACTTTAAAAGTTCTTGAAATGTTCTGTATTGACTGACCTTCATGTCTTAAAATAATGATGGACTGTCATTTCTCTTTGTTTATTTGAGCTGTTCTTGCCATAATAAGGACTTGGTCTTTTAGCAAATAGGGCTCTATTCTGTATACCCCCCCCCCCCCCCCCCCCCTATACCTTGTCACAAGACAACTGACTGGCTCAAACACATTAAGAAGAAATTCAACAAATTAACTTTAATGAAGGCACACCTGTTCATTGAAATGCATTCCAGGTGGATACCTCATGAAGCTGGTTGAGAGAATGCCAAGAGTGTGCAAAGCTGTCATCAAGGCAAAGGGTGGCTACTTTGAAGAATCTCAAATATAAAATATAACACTTGTTTGGTTACTACATGATTCTGTGTGTTATTTCATAGTTTTGATGTCTTCACTATTATTCTACAATGTAGAAAATAGTACAAATAAAGAAAAACCCTTGAATGAGTAGGTGTTCTTAAACTTTTGACCGGTAGTGCATATATTTTTTTATCCAATTGTATAAACACTCCAACAGCCTACCCGACCGCTGAGAGGCGTCCGCATGGTCCTAAAGCACAACGTCACCATGTTTTGTATCACATTCCAATGATAAAACTGGGGGGGACAAAAACGCAATTTCAGAATATGGGGGGGCATGTCAGCCCCATCCCCAGTGAAAGTTGTGCCCCTGCATTGTCTTCATCAGAAGAGAAATGTGTGCAATTGTGTTCAACGTTTCCAGCAATCGGTAAATACTACTGCACAAAATTCTAAATCACCCCGTCACTGTCATACCGTGTACGATATATCATTTTTACAATATTGTGGACATACAGATGCAGAAAATGGGTTACTTCTACATAACTTTGCGTTACTCCTAAGTCATCATCTTCGACATTGTGACCTTCCACTATAGAGCATTGCTTCGATGTGGATTTTTTTTACGCTGCTGCTACTCGCTGTTTATTATCTATGCATAGTCACTTCACCCCTACCTACATGTACATATTACCTCAAATTACCTCGTCTAACTTGTACCCACGCACATTGACTCGATACCGGTACCCACTGTATATATAGCATTGTTATTGTTATTTTATTGTGTTACTTTTTTAAACTTTAGTTTATTTAGTAAATATTTTCTTAACTCGTTTTTAAAAAACGGCCTTGTTAGTTAAGGGCTTGTAAGTAAACATTTCACGGTAATGTCTACACCTGTTGTATTCGGCGCATAAAATGTGATTTGATTTGGTTGAGGCCTATAAATTCATATCAGTTGTGGTCCTCCATTGTGTACACCTTTCCTTATTTCTATTGTGGATTGTGTTTCTGTGCAGTAGTCTACAAAACTATGAGCAAACCAGCCTTTGTATTGAATACATGGAATTGGATGTGCATATTTTTAGTTTGAATTCTTTTGCCAGGAATAATACACTACATGACCAAAAGTATGTGGACACCTGCACGTCAAACATCTCATTCCAAAATCATGGACATTAACATGGAGATGGTCCCCCGAAGACATGGATGTCGATGAAGGCAGCCCTCCGCACCTCTCTGATTCAGAGGGGTTGGGTTAAATGCGGAAGACATGGATGTCAATGAAGGCAGCCCTCCGCACCTCTCTGATTCAGAGGGGTTGGGTTAAATGCGGAAGACATGGATGTCGATGAAGGCAGCCCTCCGCACCTCTCTGATTCAGAGGGGTTTGGTTAAATGCGGAAGACACGTTTCAGTTGAATGCATTCAGTTGTATAACTGACTAGGTATCCCCCTTTCCCTTTCCTTTGCTTCTTTAACAGCCTCCACTCTTCTGTGAAGGCTGTCCACTAGATGTTGAACATTGCTGCGGGGACTTGCTTTCATTCAGCCACAAGAGCATTAGTGAGATTGGGCACTAATGTTGGGCGATAAGGCCTGGCTCTCAGTCAGCGTTCCAATTCATCCCAAAGGTGTTCGATGGGGTTGAGGTCAGGGCTCTGTGCAGGCCAGTCAAGTTCTTCTTCACCGATCTCGACAAACCATTTCTGTATGGACCTCACTTTTTGCACGGGGGCATTGTCATGCTGAAACAGGAAAGGGCCTTCCCCAAACTGTTGCCTCAAAGTTGGAAGCACAGAATCGTCTAGATTGTCATTGTGTGCTGTAGCGTTAAGATTTCCCTTCACTGGAACTAAGGGGCCTAGCCCGACAATGAAAAACAGCCCCGGACCATTATTCCTCCTCCACCAAACTTTACAGTTGCCACTATGCATTGGTCAGGTAGTGTTCTCCTGGCATCCGTCAAACCCAGATTTGTCCGTCGGACTGCCAGATGGTAAAGCTTGATTCATCACTCCAGATAACGTGTTTTCCACTTCCCCGGAGTCCAATGGCGGCGAGCTTTACACCACTCCAGCCAATGCTTGGCATTGCGCATGGTGATCTTAGGCTTTTTTGTGGCTGCTCGGCCATGGAAACCCATTTCATGAAGCTCCCGACGAACAGTTCTTGTGCTGATGTTGCTTCCAGAGGCAGTTTGGAACTCGGGCGTGAGTGTTGCAACCGAGGACAGACGATTTTTACGTACTTCAGCGGTCCTGTTCTGTGAGCTTGTGTGGCCTACCACTTTGCGGCTGAGCCGTTGTTGCTCTTAGACGTTTCCACTTCACAATAACAGGGCAGAAATTTGACGAACTGACTTGTTGGAAAGGTAGCATCCTATGACGGTGCCACGTTGAAAGTCACTGAGCTCTTCAGTAAGGCCATTCTGATGCCAATGTTTGTCTATGGAGATTGCATGGCGGTGTGCTCGATTTTATACAACTGTCAGCAACGGGTGAGGCTGAAATAGCCAAATCCACTAAGTTGAAGGGGTGTTCACATACATTTGTATATATAATGTACTTGATTTGATGTGTATGAAATTGTTTGGTGAAATATGCATAAAAGGAGAGTAATTGCCCATAATTATGCACCTTTGAATAGCTATACTTCCAATGTTGATCAACATGATTTAATGACTGCAAAGAAAATGTATTGATCTTCTATTATTTTTTTAAAGACAGACCAACTCCGTTGTCTGCTTGGACTCAAGAGATAAGTACGGTTGCGTTAGTCTTTTTGCAGGCAGTCGGGCTCCTTTGATTAACTTTAAGCAATTTTGACGGTATAATAGTTTTGATGAACGCATTTATGTTCTGAAAAGGCTACGACATTTTTGAAAACACAAAAACTGTGTTAGAAAGGAAGAGTGCATACTTGGGTAGAAAATAAGTGTTTATGCTATCCTTATCTGCCCCTTTGTAGTGTTCCATCTAATATATACTGATCAAAATAAGTGTTTATGCTATCCTTATCTGCCCCTTTGTAGTGTTCCATCTAATATATATTGAACAAAATAAGTGTTTATGCTATCCTTATCTGCCCCTGTGTAGCGTTCCATCTAATATATACTGAACAAAATAAGTGTTTATGCTATCCTTATCTGCCCCTGTGTAGTGTTCCATCTAATATATATTGAACAAAAATATCAACTCAACATGCAACAATTTTACTGAGTTACAGTTCATATAAAGAAATCAGTCAATTGAAATAAACTTGTTAGGCCTTAACCTATGGATTTCACATGAAATGGCAGGGCCGCAGGCATGGGAGGGTATAGGCCCACTCACTGGAGAGCCAGGCCCAGCCATTCAGAATTCGTTTTTTTACCAAAAAAGGGCTTTATTACAGACAGAAAATCTCCTCAGTTTCATCAGCTGTCCAAGTGGCTGGTCTCAGACGATCCCGCAGGTGAAAAAGCCGGATGTGGAGGTCCTGGCTGGCGTGGTTACACGTGGTCTGCGGTTGGATGTACTTACAAGTTCTCTAAAACGATGTTGTAGGTGGTTTATGGTAGATAAATGAACATTAAATTCTCTGCAACAGCTCTAGTGGACATTCCTGCAGTCAGCATGCCAATGGCACACTCCCTCAAAACTTGAGACATCTGTGTGCATTGTGTTGTGTGAAAAAAATTCACATTTTAGTGTGGCCTTTTATTGTACCCAGCACAAGGTGCACCTGTGTAATGATCAATCAATCAAATGTATTTATAAAGCCCTTCTTACATCAGCTGATGTCAAAGAGCTGTACAGAAACCCAGCCTAAAACCCCAAACAGCAGTGATCATGCTGCTTAATCAGCTTCTTGATATGCTACACCTGTCAGGTGGATGGATTATCTTGGCAAAAGGAGAAATGCTCACTAACAGGGATGTAAACAAACTTGTGCAAAACATTGAGAAATAAGCTTTTTGTGCGTATGGAACATTACTGGGATCTTTAATTTCAGCTCATGAAACCAACACTTTACATGTATATTTTAGTTCAACTACATATTCTAGGTGTGTGTGAGAGTTTGCGTTCCTGAGGGTCTTTTCAGGGTATATAATATGAGACCCGTCTCAAGGGGGTTAAACCGACATCTCCTCTACTTAAAGATATTCATGGCCCCATTCCAGTACTCCTAAATGGCTTCCTGTGCTTTGTCCTATCGCCTCTTAAATAATTGAATTTCCTTGAGGACTTCATTTCCTCAAGCTCCCGCAAACAATCACAAAGATTTTATTACAAAAGATTTATTAATTCCGTTTGAAAACAAAGAAACAAACATGACATTGTAACTAAACAAAATTAAAATGTAAAAAAAAAGTACAGAATTGCAGTTCTTCATTTCTCTAAACAGGTCAAAAGGACAGGCAAAAAAAAAAAAAAACTCAAGACTGAAGACCCCTGCATGTCTCAGTGCTATTAAACTACAACCATCCCCATGGGGCGAATAGAATAGAACCCAGTAGAATCATGGGTAATGTAGTACATAATTCACTTTCTAAGAATGTGTGGGACAGAGAGAGTACAAGTTATTGGTCCATGTAACGCTTAGTGTGTGTGTGTGTGTATGTATGTGTGTGAGCGTTGTATGATCTGCATGTCTTTGTGCACCTGTCACTGTGTAAACTTGTCCAAATGTTCCCTGTTCGTTCTGTCATCAGAAGCTCCAGCGAGGCCCCTCCCCCTCTCCTTAGTCAGAGTCCACCTCAGAGCTGGGGGGCGTGGTCATCACTTCCTCCTCTTCCTCAGACTCCTGAGAGAGCAAGAGAAAGACAAGTCTTCACTATGATAATCCCGTAATTTCATTTTAACGAACGCTTTGATCATAATCTATCAAAATGGCTACACAAATAAAGTTATTCCTATTGCTGCCATGGTGACAGTGCAGTACCTTGCCCTTGGGTTTGCCTTTGGCTTTCTTGGCCTTCTTCCGTTCACCCTCAGACGAACTCTCCTCGCTGGAGATAAACTCTCGGCTCTTAAAACTGTCGTTCCCTCCTTGCTCCTTTTCTTTCTCTCCTCCGTCAGACTTCCTCTTCTTGCCTCCTGCCTTCTTGTCCTCCTTACCTCCTGCCTTCTTGCTCTCCCTGGTGGAGAAACGGAAAAGGGACATGTACCGTCAAAGATGGGCGGACGTTTGTGTCATGTTAAAAGCAAGGTTAGAGGTGTGTGTTTTGAGCGCTTGTAAGTGTACCTGGTCGTGTGCGTATCTGATGTTCACGGGTGTGTGTGTGTCAGAGGAGGCTGGTGGGAGGAGCTATAGGAGGACTGACTCATTGTAATGGCTGGAATCAACGGAACGGCGTTAGACAGGTGGTTTCCGTATGTTTCAAACCGTTCCATTTATTCCATTCCAGTTATTACACGGAGTCCGTCCTCCTACAGCTCCTCCCACCAGCCTCCCCTGGTGTGTGTGTGTGTGGTCTCGTACTTCTTGGCGGGTGTAGAGGAGCCTCCACCGCTCTCTCGGTATTCCTTCATGGCTTTCTCATAGTTCTTCCTAGCCTCCTCTGCTTTCCTGTCCCACCCCTAGCAGAGAGAGACCCTTTGTTATCAATCTGTTTTCCTAAACAACGGTTTAAATACAGTTCGCTAGGAGGACAATTATTTTATTCAAAATGCCCATGGAGCACAGGAGGGCACACAACCTGAGTTGAGATGCAATCCAAAAAACTAGACCAGGCGCAATGCTCACTCACCATCAAAAACATTGTTTTATTCAAGCAGCTACTACATTTAAAATGTAATAAATAGTTCCTTAATAAAATGTCTTTAAGTGGAGGACATTTGAATAAAAAAATGCCCCCCCCCCCCCCCCCCCCCAACAAAAAAAAAAATTGGAGAAAGAGAGAAGAGCAGAACAGAGGAATAAAAAGTCAGGACAGCAGATAAAGCCCTCACCTCTTTGTCTTCCTTCCCTATCTGTTTCCACATCTCTCCGGCCTTCTTGGAGATCTCCGTGATTGAGATTCCGGGGTTTTCCGACTTGATGTGCTCGCGGCTGGAGTTGAGCCACAGCATGTAGGAACTCATCGGCCTCTTGGGGGCGTTGGTGTCCTTCTGCTTCTTCTAAAATACACAGAGAGAGAGAGAAACATGAGCACACACACATATCACATGTGCATAAAAACAAACTATTTAGGTGCCTCCAGAGGTCAATACGAAGGTATATTTATCTCCGATACAATAAACATACATTTTACTGTTCACAACTTACTCCGCCCCCATTCCCCTTGCCCCTCCCCCTTACCTCTTTGCGTGGCTTCCTCTCCTTCCTCTCCTTCACTACCTTGGCCTTCTTTGCAGGTTTATTCTTCTTTCCCTCGTCATTGCTGCCATCACCTCCGCTGCCGCTGTCGCTCTCTGACGCGTTACTGTCATACCTGAGAGAGAGAGGAATACTGTTAGCGCGAGAGAGAGAGAGAGGAACTGAAGTGGGCAATGGATGAAGGGGTAAAAACTCACTCCTCAGCAATATCACTCTCCTCCCCAGGGTTGAAAGACTCATCTAGTAAAGAGAAGAAAAAACATCACTAACACAGCTGCTCTGTTGGAAATTGAAATCTCTCACAACAGCCATACATTCCTATGACGTTTTTAAACCCATTAACGTATGAACGAGTCCCTTTGAGATCTCCTATTAACGAGGCGCTGACTGGCAACGGGAGTCGTCACTCACCGGTCTCTTCGTCCGAGTCGTTGCTGCCGTCTCCCTCCTCTCTGATCTTGCCCTCAGCCTTCATCCTCTCCAGGTAGGCATCGTGCTGGTCTTCATCGGAGTCACTGTACTCGTTGTTCTTACTCTTCATGCCCTGTTTGGGAGGGGGGTAGCAGAGTCAGACTACACTACCCATGATGCTCCAGCAAGGCCATGCATCTCTCTCTTCCTATGGACAGGAGGTTAAGGTACGGGGGCTGTGTTCCAACACTTTACAATGGCTTCCTTTTCTTACCTCCTTACCTTTAGGACTACTCCTAAGATAAAGTGAGACCAGGGAAGAAACTCAATTGCATTTCGTTGATTCCTCGCATCCTCTCTCTTTGCCTCCCTCTCAAAACCCATTGGATGAGAACAATGACTGTATATATGAATAGAAAAAGCCGTCGATCACGCGACACCATTCATTCCTATGTAAAGACTCAGTAGCACATTGAAGCCAAATGGAGTCGGGTTAAGATGGCGTCTCATGGAGACATAACATGCGCCGTTTGAGCTACTCCAGGAAGTGACGTTGCAGGCTAGCTCAGTGCTGCCCCCTCTCATTTAGTAACTCCAGTTGAAGGCCAACCGGGGTACTGCAGTCTGCCATTATCTACTAAATTATCCTTTTATCTTCTTCTGTGTGGGATTTTACAATAATCGACTCAAGGACATACATCTGGTGTATTAGAAGTCATTTTTGGCACCATGATTGGTGAATGTTTTTTTGTTTTTACAAGAAGATTGACCACGAAGATGCCATTTTTTCCATTCACTATAATGGGGGATCGTGTTTTCTGCAAACAATGCCTGTAGTACAACGGTCAGCCTTGAAGTCCACGGCTTCAATGAGGGAGGGGGCAGTCATTCTCCCCTGGATGAGGTCAGAGGTCCCTCCCCGCTGACCTTTTAATCCAAGAGGTTTTGAGGAGGCGAAGAGAAAGGACGCGAAGAATCAAGGAAACGCAATTGAGATTCACCCTAGGTGAAAAGCTTAGGAGCTAGACAAACAGGAGGAAGTGGAGGACAGAATCATTTGTAGTTCTTGACCATTCGGGTGACCCCAGGGTAGGCGCTTTGTTACCATGGCAACTCCCACCCAGGGCAACGAAGTGGGCCGTTGACGGACAGAGCGGGCTATGTTTATATTACCAGAGAACATTATGGGTGAAAAATCAGGACTTCCTGTATTTGGTTTAGAGGACGTGTTTTGTCTTTCAGTTAACACACTACAACACCTCAGGCAATACATTAGTCAAGACAACGCAGGCAACCAACCACACACACACACACTCTCTTTTTCACACACACGCAGTCTCCGACATCTCTAGGTGTCTCAGCATAATCATAAACCGATTAGTAAATCATTTATGGCCATTCACAGCAACCAATCACCATGATTAGAATGGTAGCACCCTCCTCTTCCCCCCATCCAACACACAGACACGCCCCCCTGCCCACCACGCGAGCAGTAACCACAACAAACCAAAAAAAAACAAGACACCCCTCACGAACCCCCGTAACCATACCAACCTTCTTCTTCAGGAGTTCACAACAGACACACAAGAAAAGAGCAAAATCCGTCAATACTTCTTAAACGCATCTCGGAAAGAGAGTCGAATGTATTTCCACCACAGTAAACATCTCCTAAAGGTTACCTCCTTGAATCCTCTATTCTTGATGTTGAGTTTCTTGGCGTTTACAAAGTCAAACAGCTTCCCGTACTCCTCCCTGTGATGGACAGAGGAGAGAGAAAAAGAAGAAGAAAAAAAAAACAGAAACCGCTCGTCAGGCAAAGAATCTACACGGTTGTGTGTCCGTTTCCAAGTCCCCCGCCGTACCTCTCTATGCTGCTGAAGGTGAACTGGTTCCCCTGCTTGGTCTCCACCTCGAAGTCAAAGGAGCGCGTGGTGGTGGTGCCTCTGGCGAAGTTGACACAGGAGATCTCCTCGAAGCGCAGGTGGACGGGCGGCTTGTGCACGTAGATGAAACCCCTCTCCAGCGGGTAGAGCAAGCCGGACTGGGCCTTGTAGGAACATGTTATACACTGGGCCCCTGGGGTGTTCCTACAGGGGAGAGGAGGGGAGGGAGACTCAATTAAACGCACGACAAAGTGCTTTATAATGTAGTTCTTACAAAAGAAACTTTAGCGAGAGGAGGAACATTGGTGTGTGTTTGCGAGTGGTTCCGCAAGCGCGCGGGTTTTCTTTACCCCTGGAAGTTTCCGGGCACGGTGATCTTCCTGTTGACCAGAGCCTTCATCACTCTGCTGACCATCTCATAGAGAGAACCTGACATGTTCTTAGTGAGCTTCCCTTCATACCGCTTCTCCACCTCCTCCCTACGGAAAAAGAGGAGGGAGAGGGGGAATGGTAGAGGGAGAAAGAAGGGAAGGGCGCAAAGAGAGGGGGAGAGAAACAGAAAATCCGATTAAGGGATTCTCACCACCCGACAATACGAGTTAATTGTTCGTCTCCCATGTGCTGTTGAGCTGCTGTCGTTGATTTCTCCCACTCACTCGCTCATGTTGAGGGTGAGGCAGAGCTCCTCCTCCTTAGAGAAGAGCAGGATGAGGAAGTGGTAACGGGTCTGTCCCTGCTTGATGGGCGGGTCCAGACTGATCTATAGACGGAGGGAGGGAATGTGAATCGAAGAGGCTGACACGGCGTTTGACGTGAGCACGACTGCATTCACACTGTATTGTCCACGTGTTTGGTGCCGAACACAACTTAATACTGACGACTGTCAAGCACTCACCTCAATCAAACACACACACTTACCACAAAGAACATCTGTCTCTGATCCTTGTGTGGTAGCAGGAAGAGACGCAGCACAGTGGTGTAGGGGATCTTGTAGTCAAACGTCTTACCATGGAGGTGGAGGAAGGCGGGGTAGATAAGGATATCATACCTGACACACAGAGAGAGAAGAAAGTCGGTGAACGAGGGCAAGAAAGAGAGAAAGACCTTTGATCAAAGTAGGTGTTTGTCTTGTAGTGGTAGTGCTGAGTGACCAAGTGATATTTTGTTTTTTGGGCGGTTATTAAACAACGAATTGACCGACATTAGTTGAATTCCATGAAGTTTTTTTGGGGGGGGGTCCAACACGCCGTTTCTCTAGAGAAATCAAATCATCCACGAGAGAAATCAATTCAAGAACTGTATGGAACTCTGGGCTGAAGGGAGTTTTAATTTTCTCTAAGCAAATATTTAACCTAGTTCGGCACAGAAATGTGGTAATTAACTACAATGACCATAACTCATGGCGCCCGTTTTTTCTGTCTCGGACAGAGACGGATGAGAGGGGAAGAGGTGAAGCGATTGGTTTCACTCTCACCAGAATTGGTCCAAAATAAGCTCAATGCGTTTTGGACCTAAGCTTGTCGCCTGCCTTGTCGCCTTTGGGTCAACGACTCCCATTGTTAGGGCGGAGACATGAGCTTCTCCTCATTATATTCAGATCTCTGGACAGATACACGTTTACGCCTGCTACGTTATGTTAGATATACACAGACCGTATGAGAGAGGAATGTACACAACACAATGAGGAGAGAGACAGAGACTGTTCAGGAAGTTGTATCTTATCTACTTTGAAGAACTAGTAGGATGACTAAAGACAGTACAGTATGGGGGAGAATAATGTTAGATGGCCTGGCTGGCTGACTGCTCCTGGCTGACTGCTCCTGGCTGACTGCTGAGGACTTCAAGGAATGAGAAATAATAAAGTCATCAAATAAAAACTAAGTAATAAACACAACTGAAATATTTGGTTTCATACCCAAAGTGGACTTGACCGAGACAATGGAAGAGTTTTGGCAATTGACTGTTCACTATTTTTGGTTTTGGAATTTCCATTAAAATCATTGTAATGTCCTTATTTCATATTGCATTAAAAAAAAATGAAAATGTCAAAATAAAAAACGAAAACCGTGATTGTTTTATAATCAAACAAACCGACTTCAAAAAGCATTAATCGCTCAGCTCTACTTGTCCGTGGTAGTTATTTGGAAGGGGGAACGTATTAAGCCAGGTGAACAATTTGCAGATCAATCTGGTTTACGTAGAGTAACGTTATATAAAGTAATGACGGCTAATACTGATGAATAGTGGTTCATGGTGCTGATGTCACAGTACCTGCCCCTGGGTGTGAGGCACTGCAGCTCTTTGAAGACACACACAGCATCTCCTGTAGCCTGGATCACATCTGCCTTAGACAGCACATTCGCGGCAAACGCCTGACAGACAGGAAGGAAGGGAGGGTTTAAACAGGAATAACATTAATCACTGCATCATTGATGTTGCTGTGAAAATAACTGTTTCTGAGTACAGAACAGCTGTAGTGGTAGCGCCATCTGCTGGGGTAAAGCCAGTAAGGCACTGATGACCACCATTCAACCAGTTAGTTCTCTCCCTTGTACAGGTCCGGTAGTAGAGCGTGGGTTACCTCCACGGGGTCTGCCCCCTCGTCTGCGGGGCCGGGGGGGACGTAGAAACGGACCTCCATGAGAGAGACCTCAGCGTCATCGTTCTGGTGGAACTCCAGCGTCACCTCGTTCTTCCCTGTGGCACACTGGGACACGCTGGCCAGGGGGATCTCAAACACGGAGCTGTCATTCACATCAAACGACAACAATGGACCTGCGGAGGGTGGGGGGGTTTAAAGACTACAGCTCCCACAATGCACCTCAACATAGCTGGAGAAATGCTACAATGAACGCTTCAAGAGAGATAAAAAATATGGTTATGAAAACATCCAAGAGGAAACTATATAAGGATTAGATCCTCTGCTGGTGTTGTGTGACGGGCGTTTAGAGTTTTAGAGGGTGTTGTTTACCAGAGAATTTAGCAGTGCCCCAGTTCCAGCCCTTCACACACATGTCCTTCTCTGTCAGCTCCACCTTGTAGTTGGCCTTGAAGAACTCCGAGATCCTCTCGTAATCCTAGGAGAGGAAGGAGGAAATGTGTGGCGGGGGGGAGGAGATGTGTGGCGGGGGGGAGAGGAGATGTGTGGCGGGGGGGAGAGGAGATGTGTGGCGGGGGGGAGAGGAGATGTGTGGCGGGGGGGAGAGGAGATGTGTGGCGGGGGGAGAGGAGATGTGTGGCGGGGGGAGAGGAGATGTGTGGCGGGGGGGGGAGATGTGTGGCGGGGGGGAGAGGAGATGTGTGGCGGGGGGGAGAGGAGATGTGTGGCGGGGGGGAGAGGAGATGTGTGGCGGGGGGGAGAGGAGATGTGTGGCGGGGGGGAGAGGAGATGTGTGGCGGGGGGGAGAGGAGATGTGTGGCGGGGGGGAGAGGAGATGTGTGGCGGGGGGGAGAGGAGATGTGTGGCAGGGGGAGAGGAGATGTGTGGCGGGGGGGAGAGGAGATGTGTGGCGGGGGGGAGAGGAGATGTGTGGCGGGGGGGAGAGGAGATGTGTGGCGGGGGGGAGAGGAGATGTGTGGCGGGGGGGAGAGAGGAGATGTGTGGCGGGGGGGGAGAGAGGAGATGTGTGGCGGGGGAGAGGAGAGAACGTGAAAGAAGAAAAAGTGAGTAGAAAGATGTTCTCAGTTAAATCCTTAATGCCCCACTAGTCTGAAACTAAAAAACACACCCCCTTTCCTCCCCCTCTCCCTTCCTCCCCCTTGATGAGGGGGATAATTCATCAAAGCTCAATTATGGCCCCTTCTGCCGCTCGGCCCCCTGGGACGCTGGAGGTGAATGTAATCCGTCCGCTCCCTCCCTCTCCGCCGCTTACAATCAGCCTGTTTATTTATCCTGCAGGCCCGATTAGAACTGGGGGGCACACACACACACCTCAATCACTTCCACATGTGTGTGAAGGACAGTGTGTGTGTGGAAAAAGAGTGTGTGGGAAAGAGAGTTTATGCACCTGGGTATCAGCTTGTCTGTTGGGTTATTAGAGTGTGTGAGAGCCCACAGTCTGTGTGTGTGTGTGTTGGACAGCGAAAGAGAGACTATACGCCAAGCTGTGTGTGTGTATAGAATATCAGATCAGTGTGTTGACAGCATCTGTGCGTGTGTTTGTGAAGATGTATGAAGGCATTGTGTTTGTATGTGACAGGACATGTATACAGATCTAACTGTGTTTCCATTTCAGACTATATACTGGATATAAATCTGTGTGTGTGTGTGTGTGTGTGTATAATGACTGGCCTGTAACTGTGTAAAGACAAACATATCAGTGTGTGTGTTCCTGCTGTCCTCATCAGCCCCTGTGTTAAGAGCGCCGTCTCTCATTACAGCTTTGGCAGAGTCAGGTTGCTTACCTCACACAACCATAATAACTCATCCCAGCCTTCCCATCCACTATCCACACAATTAATATATGCATATGCACAAAACACCAAACAGTGCCAATCCTCCACCCCATAGTTGTTCCATTCCACCACCCCTCTCCCCCTAACTAGGGAGGCTCACAATTGGCCCGGCGTTGTCCGGGTTAGGGTTTGGCCCGGGGAACGCCGTCATTGTAAATAAGAATTTGTTCTTAACTGACTTGCCTAGTTAAATAAGAAAAAACGAATATGATGCTCCCATAGGATCACCAGGGTGCTATGCATTAGCAGACACCGTAGCAAAGTATTTTGCAACAGAAAACGAAAACAAGCACTTCTCATTGGACAAGATCGTCCCTCCCCGGCTTTGTTTCCGTTTTGTGCCTCGTGAATACAACCCAGTTCTGGCTAACACCGTCGAGTCCTGATCAACACAAAGCAAACTCTGTTAAAGAGCGGTGCGCTTCACAAGTAGAACCAAATTAGCAAACGGATGGCTCGTGATACATGGATTTCAAAACTCGCCAGGGCACTTCACCACTCCTAAATCAAATAAATGATCATTACTTTTTGAAAACAGACATTCAAAGCTTTGAGAATGCATGGGGAGTGGGGCTGAGGTGGTGTTTAACCAGTGGAACATGATATAGAAGGTGAACACATCAAACTGACAGGCTGGCTGCTCCACTAACCTATGTTTGAATTCCTCACCAGTGACAGTGTGCAGGATAATAAACAATGACATCATTGTCTGAACCACCACAGTCAGAAGAAACCATTTTCAAATACACACTGATTAACCTCAGGAGACCAGCCTTCCTTCTCTCCCTTTCCAGCAGCACTGGTAAGGCTAGATTATACACACGCACTCACACACATCCACTCTTGCACTCACTCAACCAGGCACACAACCTGAGGAACAGATCAACAAATGTATCTGAAAGCTCACCCGACAACTACCCACGGAAGTCTCACGAAGAAACACACAGACAATCACAAACATTTTCAGACAAATTCTCTCAGTCGTTCACACATACCACTGCCTCACCGTGTCTCTGAAGCCGTCATATTTGTAGACATGCCCGGTGCTGGTGGCCAGCTTGATGCCGTGTCCCAGGCATACACGCCTCCACGTGGCCTGAGACAGCTCTGCTGCCGGGATGTTGTCCACCTTCCCAGTCTTACTGCTCTTATACACCAGATTCTGCTTACTGAACCTCAGACGACCGTCGTTCTGCGGGGAGTCACCACTCACACATAAATACACTTAGGCTATTGTTATAGCCAAACTTGATAGTAGCTAGATGTTGAGTTATGGTTGGTTCCAGTTTGTGGTCATTTATTTGTACATCAATTACAACACGGTTCCTTCCAGCATTAAGGATAAAAAAAACATTAGCTGACATGGGCTAGTTGATCTGAACATTTCTAACAAGATATATATATATATATATATAGCTCTCTATGGTGTGCAATGACTAACAGGACAAGAGGAACTGATGATGCACTACCCAATTAGGCGGGAGGATGATCCCCAAGCACCCCGCAGTTTGGGAACCACTGATTTACACTACCAGATTTTCAAAGCAAAGACAAAGCAAAGACTTCACTCTATGGTCCTTTAAAACCTACCTTTGTCAAATATTGTGTGCTATAGCTTGCAAATAAACAAAATGTGACTGGGTGCCAAAATAAGAAATGAAGTCTGCTTCATGTTTTGTTTCCTTCCTTCCTTCCTAGTATCTGATACCTGTATCATGACAACCTTAATATACATGCTACCCATGTGTACTTCAATCCTGATCCAGGATACCCACAAGGTGTGGAGACCCACAGGCATGCGTTTTACTTTCATCCTAGACAGGACTAACACCTGATTCATCTAAGTACTGGGCTACAACAAAAGCCTACACAGCATGAGGCTCTCCGGGACCTGGTTAGTTAAGACACTGATGGTAGACGGCATGACGAGGTAAGCTAGCTACTGACCCAGGACCCCTTGGATTCCTGGTAGATCTCGTTGAACTCAAGCGTGTCTCCCATCTCTGCCTCCACAAGAAGTGATGTTCAACTGAGTACACAGAATAAAACAATGTCAAACAATTAGTTAGCAACGTTATTAACTTGCAGAGGAGCCCAAGTTGTAATAGCTAACTAGCTAACATTAGGTAGCAAGCTAATTCCCTTGAGAGTCAACATGTGAGTGACATTTCATTTACTATAGAACGAACTTCGCGTAAAATTAAAACATGTAGTTAGGCTAGCTAGCCAATAACAACCATGTAAATATTTAGCAAGCTAAGTTAGCTACAGGTAACAACTCAATGTGGGTATAAAAGCTTAGTATTGAGAGAACAACAATATGCAAATTGGAGCTAACTAGCTGCTTTCTTTGTGGCAAGAACATGCCGATACTAGCTATTTAGCTACCATAGTTTGTTGGCCATTCGTAGCGATGTGGCTAGTAAATGGATGCCAGTGTGGCTAGCATGTTAACGTTAGCTGGCTAGTGATTATGTGGGGTTTCTTCGCTAACTATTTGACTCCAGTAGGTCAATAATAGCTAGGCCAATGTTACTGGTCTCATTTGTTTGGTTGTATACACATCTACTTAGAATCCGCTACATTCGTCCCTGAATAAAACGAACAAACTTGATGTCTTACTGTCAATGTGATGAGGAGACCTCGCTGTTTCCCGCGTGAAGCATCAGCCCAAGAGCCGACGTCACCGGAAATAATCCCTACTACTTTTGAATTTACTTCCGTTTCGTTCTAATTTCCAGAAAGTAACACTTTTCAAAGGTGTTCTGCCGACTCGTGTAGGTCTTTCGTCTGACACTCACATAAACAACGTGGCCTAGAAATAGGTGAGAATTGTTTAATACGAATGATTTTAGTCATTAATTAAGCTAGGCCTACTTGTCTCCTGTTATGAAATTCAAATAAACCTCTCATAGTTGTCAGAACTGCATGCAATAGCTGCTCACCTCCACTAAGGGGTGCACGCAGCAGCCTGTTGTTATAAGATGCGTGAGAGGTTCTCCAATTGAATTGCTAATTTGTGACGATGAATGGTGATGAAACTACAAGACTCCCCACCAGTCCTGTCCAATATAGCCTTCTGTACTACTTTGGCACAGGAATTACGCTAATAGGTTACTGAAATCCTGTAAAAGCTTTGTAAAATCCTGTTGCCTTGTTCCAATATCAACATACCATGACTACTACTATGAGCAGACGCATTTCAATGTTTTGACAATAATTAAATATTAGTTTTGAAATTGTTAGATTTAACATATCATTCTCTCTCTGTCGCTCTCTCAATTCAATTTCAATTTAAGTTTTTTTTAATGGCATGGGAAACATATGTTTACATTGCCAAAGCAAGTGAAATAGATCATAAACAAAAGTTAAATTAACAATAGAAAATGAACAGTAAACATTACACTCACATTTCAAATGTCATATTATGTACCAAAGGGAAAATAAATAAACACAAATATAGGTTGTATTTACAATGGGGTTTGTTCTTGGCCTCCCGAGTGGCGCAGTGGTCAAAGACACTGCATCTTGGTACTAGAGGTGTCACTACAGACACCCTGGTTTGATTCCAAGCTGTATCACAACCGGCCGTGATTGGGAGTTCCATAGGGTAGTGCACATTTGGCCCAGCGTTGACTGGTGTCGGCCGTCATTGTAAATTAGAATTTGTTCAAGAGAGAGAACTGACTTGCCTACTTAAATCAAAGTACAATCTAAATAAAATGTTTTTTAAATCCCTGGTTGCCCTTTTCTTGTGGCAACAGGTCACAAATATTGATGCTGTGTTTGCACACTGTGGTATTACACCCAATAGATATGGGAGTTTATCAAAAATTGATTTGTTTTCAAATTCTTTGTGGGTCTGTGTAATTTGAGGGAAATATGTGTCTCTAATATGGTCATACATTTGGCAGGAGGTTAGGAAGTGCAGCTCAGTTTCCACCTCATGGTGTGGGCAGTGTGCACATAACCCCTGTCTCTCTCTCTCTCTCTCTCTCTCTCTCTCTCTCTCTCTCTCTCTCTCTCTCTCAATTCATTCTCTCTCTCTCTCTCTCTCTCTCTCTCTCTCTCTCTCTCTCTCTCTCTCTCTCTCTCTCTCAATTCGTTCTCTCTCTCTCTCTCTCACACACACACACACACACACACACACACACACACACACACACAAACACACACACATCAAACGCAGACCACACTATGGGTACACAATGGCACATGTTGACTGACAGGTGGAGGTGAGAGAAGGAGATCAGACTAATCTAACTGTCAATAAAGCTAATGCCAATTGAATGAATGTAACACAAAGGAGAAAGTTAGGAGTGGAGCAGGCAAACATTCACATAGGCTAACACACGCACACCTAAATACATAATGACCACACACATACAAACGCTTCAGGCTCTATTCATAGAGCCCATTCACTCAACTTCAATTCAAATAGACTGTTTTAATTCGCTGAGGTAAGCCTATATGCCATTGACATAGGCTAACATGTACAAATATCCTGATGAAGCATGGAACGAATGAAATAACAATATGTTTGATGAAAAGGAAGAATCACAGAGATAGAAATTAGTTGTGACAAGTTCGAGTCTCGTGCTTCCAACGACTCCTTCAAGTTTAGCCGATGCGTCAACTTGGTGAATCACCAGGAGAATAACTAAAGAAAGGAGGAAAAGGATGGGAGGGGGAAAGGAGGGGGGCAGAAAAACGTTCGCCCTCCTTACAAAAACCCTCCGCCGTCAGTCAGTCTGTCACACAGACCACACACCCGTCAAGTCTGCGGACCGTCAAAGTCAGCCAGGCGGATTTTGTGCGCACACCTCGGCTTTTATAAACAGCGACCCACCGGTAGAATTCGGCGTTAGCGATGTTTTTGATCAATTCACAAATGTTTAATTAGAGAGCGTGTAAAGTTCCATGGACATAGGATTCAGAATATGTTTTTTTTCAAGAGAAGATACTTCAAGTTAGACTAATCAAGGAAAAATTTTAGTTTATGGAGAAAAGTTTTGGAAAAGGTTAAATCAACAACAGAGATACGAATTCATCATTACGGAATTAGTCCAGTAATCTTTGGAGAAAGTCTGGCTGATTTAATCAGTGCGCGCCGAAAGGAAATAAAGGATATTGCGAAAATTAAAAATGCATTTTGAAGGTAAGTCCCAGTAAAAATGATCACGTGTAAATATCTTCCACAATAACATTCTTATAAAAATTT
Organism: Salvelinus alpinus; assembly: GCF_045679555.1. Lineage (NCBI taxonomy): Eukaryota > Metazoa > Chordata > Actinopteri > Salmoniformes > Salmonidae > Salvelinus > Salvelinus alpinus. The sequence goes on along the minus strand of NC_092092.1, from coordinate 54,294,278 downwards.
GCATTTATTTATTATAATGATGATTATTCTAATTATTATAGTAATGGTTATTATTATTGCATATTTAATATTTGAATATCCTGAACCGATGGCTTTTACAAATTAATATTTTACAAAGCATACCAGTGGCATTTCTGTTATTTGATCATGTTTTTATTATTCACAGTAGAGATTCCCAGTTAGTTGTATATTTTGGATAATAATAACATGATGACCAAGGGGAATTTGCACTTCGTTTGCTGCACCACTTTTCTCAAACTTCTAATTCAATTTCAATAGATATGAATCGTGAATATTTTTAGATAAGTGTAGAAATCCCTCCTCAAATATAGAAAATTGTAATAACATTAGCATATTCACAAGACAACAAATACTTAGAACACATTTCTATGAGAATACAGAATCATTATAGTAGATTAACTTTTGTCTGCAGATATCACAAACAAAATACAATGACCTCCAAAGAAATGCTCTAATGGCACATTGTACGTTTTGTTACAAAAAAATGGAACAAATATTGAGATAAAATGTGATAAAAAGGGCCCCTTTTATAGACGTGACATATCTATATCAAAACATATACAATTTTCGCTTAGAAAACGTCCTTGTTCTATTTAAAAAAGGAAGTTACAGTGTAGGACATTAAGGAGGCAATTTGATCTGAATGTAAGTTTTTACAAGCTTGTAGAAATGAGTTCTAGTGTGTGTGTGTGAGTGTGTGCGTGTGTGTGCGTGTGTGTGTGTGCATGCGTGAATGGAAAGTTTCCTTCATTGTAAAAAATGGCTTTGGTTGAGAGGGGTCAGGGGCAGCTCAAGCCCTTGTCTAGTTAGCTGTCACTGATATGAGAAAGTACATGATTCACGTTAGTCAGGGTGTGAGAACACACACACACACACACACACACACACACACACACACACACACACACACACACACCCACACACACACACACACACACACACACACACACACACACACACACACACACACACACACCCACACACACACACACACACACCTGCCCTTTGGGACAGCTTGTGCGGCTGCTGTTCCATGTCTGTGAAAGGGGGAAATGGAAAGGGAGGTGAAACATTGTGTGCCGAAATGATGCTAAAAGCATTAAAACAAAAGAATAGTAGGCTGAAGAAGACCCCCCCTCTCTCTTTCTCTCCCTGCCTCCTCTTCCACACTTTCAGGTGGTCTTCAATAAAGAGTGGTTAAAATAACTAACCCCCCCATACAACTCATTCAATAGCACTTATATAACTAAAGCACTTGAAACAAACTCAAGTTGTCTCAGATACTTTGAGCAAACAAAGAATATAAACCACAACTTCAAAAAACAAAACATATTGCCTTTGACCTCTCTCTCTCTCTCTTTCCTTCTCTCTCTCTCTCTTTCATCCCTATTTCCTTCTCTCTCTCTCTCTTTCATCCCTCTTTCCTTCTCTCTCTCTCTCTTTCATCCCTCTTTCCTTCTCTCTCTCTCTCTTGCTCTCTCTCTCTCTTTCATCCCTCTTTCCTTCTCTCTCTCTTGCTCTCTTGCTCTCTCTCTCTCTCTCGCTCTCTCTCTCTCTCTCTCTCTCTCTCTCTCTCTCTCTCTCTCTCAATTAGAATTTAAGGGTCTTTATTGGCATGGGAAACATATATTTATATTGCCAAAGCAAGTGAAATAGATAACCTGTCGCTCTCTCTCTCTTTCTCTCCCTCCCTTTTTCTCTCTCTGACACACACACACTTCATATTATGGCTGTAAGGGTCAATTAGTGTCGGGACTTTAGATAACAGTGTTTGTGTCCGTGCGCTGTGACACCAGAGCATATCCACTCTTTTCAACGGCTCAAACCCACGCCTGGATCTAGAGCAGAGAGACAGAGGAATACAAGAGAAAGCAGAGAGAAAGAGAGAAGGAAAGAGGGATGAAAGAGAGAGAGATTGACCCTTAACATCCTTTACTCAACCCCATCCTTGACTCTTTGTGTGTGAGAGAGGGAGAGATAAAAAGAGAGAGTGAGAGAAAGAAAGCGATTGAGTAAGAGAAGGAGAAAGTGGTGTTGCAGGGTTAATGCAGTACAGATTCCCTATTGACAGGAGTTAGCAGCACCCAGAGGGAAAGAGAGAGAGGGAAAGAGCGAGGGAGAGGGGGAATGATATAAAATGAGTTGGTCACGCTTTGAACAGTTACACATGCTGTTTACATTTTTCCCAAATTAACATGGCCCCTCGCTCACCAAACGCCCTTACCATCTCTCTCTCTCTCTCTCTTGCTCTCTCTCTCTCTCTTTCTTTCTTTCTTTCTCTCTTTCTCTCTCTCTCTCTGCCTTTCCCATACTCTCTCTTATCCAAGTCCCTTTGCTCCCTCTCTTCCTCTCTGATTCTCTCTACCTCCCTCTCTTTATGTCTGTCTGTCTCTCACTGTCTCCTTCAGGACCCCCCATCCCTCCTCCTTCCTCTCCTCTCCCCCTTCTCTGATTTTCTAAAGCAGAGACAGACCGGATAAATTGAATGGAAGGCTCTTGTATGTTTTTTTTTTTTGCTTATTTATTTTTTAAGAGTAAGCCGGGGGTGGGGAGTTAGGCAGAGCAGGGGGAGGTAAATTAGAAACCGAAGTCTGAACGTCTGAAACTCTGAAAAAAGGAAGGAAGAATGCAAAGAGGTAGATGGAAGGGATGAGGGAAGCAAATTAGAGAAAGAAAGAGAGGAAGGCAATTAGGTATAGAAGAAAGGAGAACTGAAATAGAAGAGGGAGGTTTGAGGGTTCAAAGAGGGAAAGAACGAGAGGGACCAATAAGTGAACATGGAAGGAAAGAAAGAGAAATAGAGGAAGCTAATATTGATCGTTAACGGTGGATGTAAAACTGAGAACGAACAGAGTGTAATAAAAGCAACCGTAAGAACAATTAAAGGCATATTTTTCTGGGAAGGAGAATAAGAGAGGGAATAAACACATGCAGGTTGGCTTTTATTGTCATGAATCTTGCCAGAGAAATCTGTCACAAGCTGGCATAAACAGATGTTATCATACTTCGGAAATCTCTTGCGTAGTTTTTAAATAAAGGAATACCCAGCCAGCGGTCCCAGTTGAGTGGTGTTCATTCTAATGATAGACACAAGGAAGCACACTAGATGTGGAGGACAACAGTATGTTGATGGCTGTAGATTCGTCTGTTAGAATGGAAATAACTGTGAATTAGCAGGGAGCTAATGCAACCATTACAATTAGATCATGCTAGCTAACTCACTCTTACAGCAAGAACATACAAAAGCACATCACAGGATGCCCCAAATATCTAACAGGTACCGTACACCTATATATGCACATCAGGACATGTACTGTACATAGTCAACTCGTACATGTTATAAATATGAAAATAGAATATAGTGTTTCAGATCGCCACCTACCGCTTGCTTATCAATATCAGACTGGGAATAATTGACGTTCGCAATCTCCCCCTATCTGCAAGTGTAACCAATGGTATAACACCTTTTATTTTTCCTTTTATTTTTTATTTAAACTTTATTTAACTAGGCAAGTCAATTAAACCTCTTAAGGATCTGACCCTTGTTTTTCAATTTTCTAACCAATTTTTTATTTACAATGACGGCCTACCAAGAGGCAAAAGGCCTCTTGGGGGACGGGGGCTGGGGGCTGGGATAAAAAAATACAAATAATGTAGGACAAAACACACATCACGGCAAGAGAGACACCACAACACTACATAAAGAGCGACCTAAGACAAACACATAACATGGCAGCAACAACCTAATTGATATGTAAATTCAACAAACCAATAAGATTACATAAATATGAAATACATAATGCCTAACCCTAACCTTAAATTAAGACTAAAATAGCTAATTTGAGTTTTCATTAATTTTTACGATATAGCCAATTTTGACTTTGCAGCTGGCCCATCTATCAGAAATCGCTTAGGTCTGCCTCCAGGGCAAGATTCATGACAATAAACGTCAACCTGCTAAACAAATGGAGAGAAAAAGAGAGAAATACAATCAGAAAGAGAGAAACACAATTATAAAAAGAGAGCACATAGAGTTTGTTGGAAGCAATAAATAGTGAGGGTTTTGTTGTAAACCTAAAATGGTATTGTATATTTTATTCCTCTCTTTATTTCCCCTTTGTTTTTCTGTCATTGATGTTCTTTGGCAATCCAGGGTGCATTCCATGCCAAGTAGATCAAGTAGAATTTCAATATGAACTCCAAGAAGATATCTCCAGGGATAAGAGATGGGAAGAGTATGTGTGTGTGTTTGTGTGTGTGCGTGCATATGCATGTGTGTGTGCGTCAACATGTGTGTGTGAGTGTGTGCATATGCCCACGCACATGTACAGTGCCTTCAGAAACTCCCCACATCCCTTGACTTTTTCCACATTTTGTTGTATTACAGCCTGAATTTTAAATTGATTAAATGTAGATTTTTCTGTCACTGGGCTACACACAATAAAGTGGAATTATGTTGATTTTTTTTTTTTTTTACAAATTAATAAAAAATTTAATGCTGAAATGTCTCGAGTCAAAAATTATTCAACCCCTTTTCTATGGCAAGCTTAAATAAGTTCAGGAGTAAACATGTGCTTAGCAAGTCCCATAATAAGTTGCTTAGCATAATAGTGTTTAACATGATTTTTGATTGACTACCTCATTTCTGTACCCCACACATACAATTATCTGTAAGGTCCCTCAGTCGAGCAGTGAATTTCAAACAGAGATTCAACCACAAAGACCAGGGAGGTTTTACAATGCCTCGCAAAGAAGAGCACCTATTGGCTGAAGGGTAAAAAAAAAAAAGCAGACATTGAATATCGCTCTGAGCATGGTGAAGTTATTAATTACACTTTGGATGGTGTATCAATGCACCCAATCACTACAAAGATACAGGCGTCCTTCCTAACTCAGTCACCGGAGAGGAAGGAAACCGTTCAGGGATTTCACCATGAGGTCAATGGTGACTTTGAAGCATTGACAGAGTTTAATGGCGGTGATAGGAGAAAACTGAGGATGGGTCAACAACATTGTAGTCACTCCACAAAACTAACCTAATTGACAGAGTGAGAAGAAGGAAGCCTGTACAGAATGCAAATATTTCAAACATATATCCTGTTTGTAGTAAGGCACTTAAGTAAAACTGCAAAAAATGTGGCAAAGCAAGTCACTTTTTGTCCTGATTGCAAAGTGTTATGTTTGTGGCAAATCCAATACACCACATTAAGGAGTACTGCTCCTTATATTTTTAAGCATAGTGGTGGCTGCATCATGTTATGGATATGCTTGTAATTGTTAAGGACCATGGAGTTTTTCAGGATAAAAAATAAATGGAATGGAGCTAAGCACAGGCAAAATCCTAGAGGAATACCTGGTTCAGACTGCTTTCCACCAGACACTAAGGACAATAACTAAAACACAAGGCCAAATCTACACTGTAGTTGCTTACAAAGAAGACAGTGAATGTTCCCGAGTGACCGAGTTACAATTTTGACTTAAATCTGATTTCAAATCTATGGCAAGACTTGAAAATGGTTGTCTAGAAATGATCAACAACCAACTTGAATGAGCTTGAAGAATTTTGAAAAGAATAATAGGCAAATATTGTACAATCCAGGTGTGCAAAGCTCTTAGAGACTTACCCAGAAAGACTCACAGCTGTAATCGCTGCCAAAAATTCGAACATGTATTGTGTGAAGGGGTGTGAATACTTATGTATGTGAGATATTTCTGTATTTCATTTTCAATAAATTTGCTGACATTTCTAAAAACATGTTTTCACTTTGTCAATTATGGGGTACTGTGTGTAGATGGGAGAGAGAAACAAATCAATTGAATCCATTTTGAATTCAGCCAGTAACACAACAAAATGTGGAATAAGTCAAATGGTATGAATCATTTCTAAAGGCACTGCACATGGGTTTCAAAAGATGGGTGCATTGGTCCTTGTGTGTGTTCGTGTGTCCATGTGTGTGCATATGTGATGTGTGTGTGTGTGTGTTGAGTTAGTAAAGGAATGCACGTTTGATTAAGTACAGACTGCACATAAATCTGTGCTCTTAACTGTACGCAGGCACACAACATCGACCCTGACCCTGGCTACCCCTCCCCCTCCCTCCCTGCGGCCTATACGCATGTTACTGTCCAGCCAGCCAGGGTACCATTGTGTGTGTGTGTGTGTGTGTGTGTGTGTGTGTGTGTGTGTGTGTGTGTGTGTGTGTGTGTGTGTGTGTGTGTGTGTGTGTGTGTGTGTGTGTGTGTGTGTGTGTGTGTGTGTGTGTGCGTGCGTGCACAAAACCGCCTTATTTTATGGTGAAATAGACTTTTCCTCAGGTACTAAATCTGGATTTCAGAATTGATAGAACAGAATAGAACAGAATAAACAGAATAGAATTTAACAAATAGAACCGAATAGAACAGAACAGAAATTGAACAGAATTGAACAGAATTGAACAGAATAGAATAGAACAGAACAGAACAGAACATAATAGAACAGAATAGAATTTAAGAGAATAGAACAGAAAAGAATTGAACAGAATAGAACAGAATAGAATTTAACAGAATAGAACAGAATTGAACAGAATTTAATCTAACAGAATAGAACAGAATAGAACAGAACAGAATTGAACAGAATAGAAAATACAGAATAGAACAGAATAGAACATAATATAGAAAGTCCTGTTGAATATGTCTGAGATGTGTATAATCCATTATAGCATGGACCCATGCTTCGCCGTGCCTCGGTCCCTGCCCGTCTGGTATATGTTAGCCAGATGACAGTAAATATGCTAACCAGCAAGCGCAGGACAGCCTTCCATCCAGTCCTATGTGATCTAACGTCATCATACATATAGCTGATTGCAAGTCCACGAAGACCGGCCCCTGTGCCCTGACTTTAAACTTTGAACCCTAACCCCAATCTTCAATCCCAACCGACCCCAGACTTGAAACTATGAGCGAAACCTCAACCCTTAACTTCATATCAAGTCCCATAAACGTTGTCTTACAGCTGGCAGCCATAAGATTGTGCAATGTTTTAAATGTAGATCCGCGATCAAACGATAGATCAATCTCACATGATTTAGAGAAAGGAGAACTGTGTAGGCACACACACACGCACGCACGCACGCACGCACGCACGCACACACACACACACACACACACACACACACACACACACACACACACACACACACACACACACACACACACACACACACACACACACACACACACACACACACACACACACACAGATCATGAGGAATCCTGTGTTACTGTAATATAATTTCCCCTGTGAGAATGTTCTGGCTTCACCCTGGCCTGTGGAGTGTGTTCCTAGTGTTCTTACTGCCAGGTACTGTTCCCTGCTCCCTGAACAGAAGACTGAGGGCTTTGGCTGTAGGTTATCATAACCTTTATCATCCACAGTGAAATTCTCATTCTACAGAAGACGCCTGTGCATCAAAATGGCATTCGGCCAGACTGCATTGCATTTAGCATTAAAACACATGCAAAGTCAAGTGTACCAGCTGTGTGTTTGGAAGTTACCTAGATTCGGTCGTTTCTGTAGAAAGGGTGGTCTCAGAGTTGGTTTCGGTGTCCAGAGTAAAAGAAAGTTGAGAGTAAAAACTTGAGGTTTGAGGTGTTTTTAGAAGTGTTGTTTTTACCTGTGTCTGTACTGTATCTGTCCAAGTTCCAAGGGAGAGTTGGTGAGCTGCTGAGTTGAGTTCGAAATATTAAGGTGTGTCAGGTGTTGAGGTTTTGTGATTGAAAGGAGTCGACATGTTTCGCTGTGACTGTTCAATTCATTCAGATGAAAGGTGTGAAGGCGTGTTAAGGAGTAATATGTTGAAAGTGATGACGTTAGGAAGTCTCTTCTGTAGCGGAAAATGGTGTTGACTCTTTTAGGTCCTGACATGTTTAGTTAGTTCTGAGAGGAACAAGGTGTCCACGGGGCAACATGATGGAGGGGAGAAAGAGGGAGTGAAAAGACGGAGTGATAGAGTGAGAGAGAGAACACTAAATACTGATAATAGACTTCCGAAGAGGAGAAGAAAGAGAGGGGGAGTAAAGGCAGAGAACCAAGAACCCAGAGACTTTCTACAAATAGATGGGAAGAAGGACAGAAAGGAAGAGAGGAAATGAGAAACAAAGAGGGATAATGCAGGATTGAGAAAGACATTAGACAGAGTGGAGTAAGGGGTTGAGAGAGTGAGAGCGAGGGAGAAGGAGAGAGAGAGAGATGGATTGGATATACAGAGAGAGGAGGAGGGGGATGGATGGATGGATGTGGGAACACATCCTGTACAGAACATATTTCACACCTGTTGAACAGCAGCTTGTTTAAGACCCATAATTACACAGAACCATGCCTTGCTGTCTGTCTGCCTGTCAGGCTGGAAGACAGAGAGAGACAGGGACCATGAAGAAAACATGCATGGTGGAGGAATGCAAAAAGAGAACGAGTATAGGGAGGACAAAAAGGTTATTGGAAAGCAATGGGCAAAAGTGAATAAGAGAGAGGGAAGAGAGGTGTGTGGCAACAAGATGGAGAAAGAGATGGAAAGAGAGAGAAAGAGAGAGAAGAATGGATACAATGAGAATTTGTGGGAGGTCCTGGGGGCGGGCAGACAGACAGACAGACAGACAGACAGACAGACAGACAGACGAAGAGGGGTCTCTGTGTGTACTCTGTCTCTCAGTGGCTCTACGGGACAGGGAAGTGGACAGGCACTGAGCTCTCCGCCATTGACACAGATCATTTGGCCACCATTTTCCCTGTGTGGTGCTGGAAGAGAGGGCCTTAAAAGGGTCCGCACATTAGCCACCCTTGGTCGCTTCCAAGACACACACATCACACACACACACACACACACATGCATACACGCACATACACGCACACATGCTCTAACGTACACGCTCACTCATATAAGCAGGCACGCACGACTAACTTTAAGCACACACACGCACACCGATGTATATCAAATACAAAACAACACATAATCATGCACATATGCGTACGAATGCAAATTGACAAGCACTCACATACCACATAAACACTTTTACAACACCAACCTAAACACAAGCAAATGAAGGAATATAAGAGACAAAGGCATGCATTCACTACAAACGCACACTCACACAAATACACATATACAGTGCCCAGTGAAAGTCCACACACCCCTTGCACAGTCTTCACATTTTGCTGCCGTTAAAATGACGTCCAGAAAGGGATCACGTTTGATGTTTTTCCCTACAGATCTACACAACCTACAACCTCCAAAGTGAAAGAAAGTTTGAGGTCATCTACAGAGCAGCCATTGATGGAAAATCCCGACTATCCAATTGGCGGGACCTTTCAGCATTTTTCTTTCACTTTGAAAATGTGCAGTAGGTTGTGTAGATCGATAGGAAAAACATGTAATGTAATCCCTTTTAAGATTTCATTTTAAAGGGATACTTCAGGATTTTGGAATGAAGCCCTTTATCTACTTCCCCAGAGTCAGATGAACTCGTGGATAACATTGTTATGTCTCTGTGTCCAGCAAGAAGGAAGTTCGAGATAGTTTGCGAGCCAATGCTAACTAGCGTTAGCACAGTGACTGGACATCTATTGCTATAGACTTCCAGTCATTGCGCAACTAGCAATTTTTCTTGTGCTTGTCAGCAATTTCCTTCAAACTGCACACCGATACATAAAAATGGTATCCACGAGTTAATCTGACTCTCTCACACACACACACACACACAAATCCCGAAGTATCCTTTTAAAGCTGCAAAATGTGATCTGCGCAAGGGGTGTGTAGACTTTCACTAGCGACTGTGATGCTGATAATAAAGTAATCCACATGCTTCAATATCTCTGTACTGATTTGAGTGCTTGTGTGTGTGCATTCCTACCTTCATGACGTGCGTAATTGTATGAGTGTGTGTGCGTGCATGTGAGTGTTATTGTGTGTGAGGACTATATCGAACTTTTGTGAGTGTAATGTTTACTGATCATTTTTTGTTTATTATCTATTTCACTGGTTTTGGCAATGTAAACATATGTTTCCTACGCCAATAAAGCCCTTTGAATTGAAATTGAATTGAGAGAGGGAGAGAGAGAATGTGTGCCACCTGCTACCCCTTTAACTGTCACAAAGCTGGTCATACGTGAGAGGAGGGAGGCACATTGCAGAAATGCTATGGGGATGTGGTAGTGGTCGTGAATACTATGGAGCTAGTCATGGTGATGTGGTAGTGAACACCTATGGAGCTAGTCATGGTGATGTAGTAGTGAATACTATGGAGCTAGTCATGGTGATGTGGTAGTGAACACTATGGAGCTAGTCATGGTGATGTGGTAGTGAACACTATGGAGCTAGTCATGGTGATGTGGTAGTGGTAGTGAACACTATGGAGCTAGTCATGGTGATGTGGTAGTGAACAATATGGAGCTAGTCATGGTGATGTGGTAGTGAACACTATGGAGCTAGTCATGGTGATGTGGTAGTGAACACTATGGAGCTAGTCATGGTGATGTGGTAGTGAACACTATGGAGCTAGTCATGGTGATGTGGTAGTGAACACTATGGAGCTAGTCATGGTGATGTGGTAGTGAACACTATGGAGCTAGTCATGGTGATGTAGTAGTGAACACTATGGAGTTAGTCATGGTGATGTGGTAGTGAACACCATGGAGCTAGTCATGGTGATGTGGTAGTAAATACTATCGAACTAGTCATGGTGATGTAGTAGTGAACACTATGGAGCTAGTCATGGTGATGTGGTAGTGAACACTATGGAGCTAGTCATGGTGATGTGGTAGTGAACAATATGGAGCTAGTCATGGTGATGTGGTAGTGAACACTATGGAGCTAGTCATGGTGATGTGGTAGTGAACACTATGGAGCTAGTCATGGTGATGTGGTAGTGAACACTATGGAGCTAGTCATGGTGATGTAGTAGTGAACACTATGGAGCTAGTCATGGTGATGTAGTAGTGAACACTATGGAGCTAATCATGGTGATGTAGTAGTGAACACTATGGAGCTAGTCATGGTGATGTAGTAGTGAACACTATGGAGCTAGTCATGGTGATGTGGTAGTGAACACTATGGAGCTAGTCATGGTGATGTGGTAGTGGTAGTGAACACTATGGAGCTAGTCATGGTGATGTGGTAGTGAATACTATGGAGCTAGTCATGGTGATGTAGTAGTGAACACTATGGAGCTAGTCATGGTGATGTGGTAGTGAACACTATGGAGCTAGTCATGGTGATGTGGTAGTGAACACTATGGAGCTAGTCATGGTGATGTGGTAGTGAACACTATGGAGCTAGTCATGGTGATGTGGTAGTGAACACTATGGAGCTAGTCATGGTGATGTGGTAGTGAACACTATGGAGCTAGTCATGGTGATGTGGTAGTGAACACTATGGAGCTAGTCATGGTGATGTGGTAGTGAACACCTATGGAGCTAGTCATGGTGATGTAGTAGTGAACACTATGGAGCTAGTCATGGTGATGTAGTAGTGAATACTATGGAGCTAGTCATGGTGATGTGGTAGTGGTAGTGAACACTATGGAGCTAGTCATGGTGATGTGGTAGTGGTAGTGAACACTATGGAGCTAGTCATGGTGATGTGGTAGTGAACAATATGGAGCTAGTCATGGTGATGTGGTAGTGAACACTATGGAGCTAGTCATGGTGATGTGGTAGTGAACACTATGGAGCTAGTCATGGTGATGTGGTAGTGAACACTATGGAGCTAGTCATGGTGATGTGGTAGTGAACACTATGGAGCTAGTCATGGTGATGTAGTAGTGAACACTATGGAGCTAGTCATGGTGATGTGGTAGTGAACAATATGGAGCTAGTCATGGTGATGTGGTAGTGAACACTATGGAGCTAGTCATGGTGATGTGGTAGTGAACACTATGGAGCTAGTCATGGTGATGTGGTAGTGAACACTATGGAGCTAGTCATGGTGATGTAGTAGTGAACACTATGGAGCTAGTCATGGTGATGTAGTAGTGAACACTATGGAGCTAATCATGGTGATGTAGTAGTGAACACTATGGAGCTAGTCATGGTGATGTGGTAGTGAACACTATGGAGCTAGTCATGGTGATGTGGTAGTGAACACTATGGAGCTAGTCATGGTGATGTGGTAGTGGTAGTGAACACTATGGAGCTAGTCATGGTGATGTGGTAGTGAATACTATGGAGCTAGTCATGGTGATGTAGTAGTGAACACTATGGAGCTAGTCATGGTGATGTGGTAGTGAACACTATGGAGCTAGTCATGGTGATGTGGTAGTGAACACTATGGAGCTAGTCATGGTGATGTGGTAGTGAACACTATGGAGCTAGTCATGGTGATGTGGTAGTGAACACTATGGAGCTAGTCATGGTGATGTGGTAGTGAACACTATGGAGCTAGTCATGGTGATGTGGTAGTGAACACTATGGAGCTAGTCATGGTGATGTAGTAGTGAACACTATGGAGCTAGTCATGGTGATGTGGTAGTGAACACTATGGAGCTAGTCATGATGATGTAGTAGTGAACACTATGGAGCTAGTCATGATGATGTAGTAGTGAACACTATGGAGCTAGTCATGATGATGTGGTAGTGAACACTATGGAGCTAGTCATGGTGATGTGGTAGTGGTAGTGAACACTATGGCGCTAGTCATGGTGATGTGGTAGTGAACAATATGGAGCTAGTCATGGTGATGTGGTAGTGGTAGTGAACACTATGGAGCTAGTCATGGTGATGTGGTAGTAGTAGTGAAAACTATGGAGCTAGTCATGGTGATGTGGTAGTGAACACTATGGAGCTAGTCATGGTGATGTGGTAGTGAACAATATGGAGCTAGTCATGGTGATGTGGTAGTGAACACTATGGAGCTAGTCATGGTGATGTGGTAGTGGTAGTGAACACTATGGAGCTAGTCATGGTGATGTGGTAGTGAACACTATGGAGCTAGTCATGGTGATGTGGTAGTGAACACTATGGAGCTAGTCATGGTGATGTGGTAGGGAACACTATGGAGCTAGTCATGGTGATGTGGTAGTGAACACTATGGAGCTAGTCATGGTGATGTGGTAGTGAATACTATGGAGCTAGTCATGGTGATGTGGTAGTGAACACTATGGAGCTAGTCATGGTGATGTGGTAGTGGTAGTGAACACTATGGAGCTAGTCATGGTGATGTGGTAGTGAACACTATGGAGCTAGTCATGGTGATGTAGTAGTGAACACTATGGAGCTAGTCATGGTGATGTAGTAGTGAACACTATGGAGCTAGTCATGGTGATGTAGTAGTGAACACTATGGAGCTAGTCATGGTGATGTAGTAGTGAACACTATGGAGCTAGTCATGGTGATGTAGTAGTGAACACTATGGAGCTAGTCATGGTGATGTAGTAGTGAACACTATGGAGTTAGTCATGGTGATGTGGTACTGAACACAATGGAGCTAGTCATGGTGATGTAGTAGTGAACACTATGGAGCTAGTCATGGTGATGTAGTAGTGAACACTATGGAGTTAGTCATGGTGATGTAGTAGTGAACACAATGGAGCAGGTCATGGTGATGTAGTAGTGAACACTATGGAGCTAGTTATGGTGATGTAGTAGTGAACACTATGGAGCTAGACATGAGTGAAGTTTTATTTGAGCCCAGAGAAAACATTCGACGGCAGGAACTTCTAAAATTAGATTGAAGCGGAAACGCTGTTGTGGCAGTTAGATTACTTAGATTTGCCAATATTTAAACAGACAAGGCTATCACCATAGAGACAAAGAAATAAACGGTAAAATTGTTAAAATTCTCATAAATATTTTGAAGGTGCTCTTATCGAAGTTGAGTTTGATTGTCATGGTAACAAGGTGATGGTGAGAGTGCTGATAGACTCACATCAGCTGACAGCAAGTTGCAGATCAAATAAGGCAAAATTCTGCCAATTGAAATACCTCAGTGATATTATAATTCTATGACTGTTGATAGTACACGAATACAACGCCTTGTGTGGTTTTAATCTTCAACAGATACTGATCTTATCCTCTGATTGGTTTCTTCCCCAGTCCATCACATTCAGCACGTCCTGCTATTGGCTGCAGCCGTGACTTCGGTCCAGGTCCCAGACCCCTCCTTCAGCCTGTCCAATGAGAGGACTTCGATTGAGAGGACGTATGAGCTGACCAAGTACCTGGAGCATCAGCTGAGAGAGATAAAGGACACCTATGTGAGTACTGTGACTGTATATAGATACTGTGTTGAAGAACATTTATGTTGGAGCATGTCAATGTTTCATTCCACAAGTATTTGAATTCAACACATATTTGAGAAGCCTGTTTCCATTCTGTTTCTGCTCCAGCCAACCCCTTGGTCTTTGCCATGGGGAGTTTGCTAAAACAGAAACAGACTGGCACCCAGACTTGTGTTTGAGCATAACCAATCCATGTCTGAATTCACATGTTGGATTAAATATTCCTTCTCTCCCTCCCACTCCCTCTTTCCATACCCGCTCTTGACTGCCTCTTTCCCCCCTCTGCTCATCCTCCATCTCCTCCTTCTGTTTCTCCTCCCATCCCCCCTTCCCTCCCTCAGTTATCCTACCTGGGCCCGCCGTTCAGTGACCCAGACTTCTCCCCTCCACGGCCCAACAGCACAGCCCTGTCCTTACCTAGCGCCGCCACCCGTCTGGAGCTGTGGCGGGGCCTGGAGAACCGTGCAAGGCTGGCCCAGAACCAGAGGGCTTACTCTGTTCTCCTGGGGGCGGTGAGGGAGCTGGCCCGCTCCACCCTCTGCCCCTACCTCCAGAGCTCCCTGCTGCACTTTTCTACAGGCCTGGACGGTCTGCTAGGGTCTATATCAGGCCTCATGAACACGCTGGGGTATTCCCTGCCTCCTGCTGGGATTGAGGTGCAGTACCCACGTAGGGGCACAGGGGGCGATGGAGAGGCGACGGGACGCAGGCCAGCTCCACTTATGAGTCAGGATCTCTATAAGACAGGGGCGGGGATGGGGGTGGGACCAAGGAGGCATCCCATTGATGATCAGAGGGGTGCTGGGACCACCAGAGGTCTGGTGAGAGGACAAAAGGAGGAGAGCACCAGGAGAGAAATGACGGAGAGAAAGAGGGAGCGAGAGAAGGATAGAGGGAGGGGAAGGGAGGGGAGGAGAGCGGAGGTGACAGGGGCTGCGGTTAGGAGCGTGGGATCGAGGCAGGAGGGGAGAGGGGAGCGAGGGAGGAAAGGGAGGAAGAGACACTCAGAGGATTGGGAGGGGGCCAGTGAAGACAGGGAAGAGGAGGAAGAGTTGGAGAGAGAGGGAGGGAGGGAGAGATGGGGGAGGAGGAGGAGGCTGCTGAGTGTTTCAGAGGAAGGAGAGAGAAAAGTGAAGCAGGGTCCACTGGAGTCTGACGCCAGAGTCACTCTGTCCTTCTCAGACAGACAGACCTTCCCACAACAACAACTCCTAAACAACAATAACAATAACAACTACGACAACGACAATCTCAACAGCTACAACTTCAACTACCACCCCCAGAACAAAGACCGAGCCAGAGAGGCGGATGCAGAAAACAGGGTGACAGAGGAGGAACATTACATCATCAGAGAGTCTGCATCCCTCCTCTCCTCCTCTCAGTCCCTACATCCCCAGCGCCGATCCCCTCGCTCCTTATTCTCCCCCACCCTCCACCCCCCCCTCTCCCTCTTCTACCCGTTTGGCACGGGGACAGGGGAGGGACACACCCTGTTGTCAGAACCAGTGCCCCTGTCATTGAGGAGGGGTCCCCCCCTGCTGCCGCCCCCTCCCCTGTCCCCCCTCCTGTCCTCCTCCCCTCTGCTGGCGGTGCGGCCGGCGCTCAACGACTTCTCCAGGAAGGTGGAGGGCTTCTGGGTACTGAGGGAGCTGCAGAGCTGGCTGTGGCGCTCCGCCAAGGACTTCAACCGCCTTAAGAAGAGACTTAGAGTCTGACAGACTGAGAGAGGACACACACACACACACACACACACACACACACACACACACACACACACACACACACACACACACACACACACACACACACACACACACACACACACACACACAGCCTGAGAGAACACACACAAACAGAGACATGCCCACGCATAGAACCTGAGATAGAAAAACACACACCTTGCGAGCGGGCACACACACACTATCACACAAACAGTGTTGGAATACCTAGCTTGTGATGAACCATGGAAAAGGGAGGGGCTTTCTGGCCAGACATCAGCCTGGGCACAGTGGCACATCCGGGGATGGAAATGGACCAATTGTCTGTGTCTCTGTGTGGACAATATGAGCACTGTCAGCAATGACATGACATCATGACATAGCAGGTCATTGATCCGCCATTGGAACTGATTTACTGGACGTAACGCCTCACATACTGGACATAAAGGTGGTAGTCAAGCAGATAGACAGTCATGTCATTGACCGAGAACTTAATTCAGAACCACAGTGAATCACGAGACATTAATCTTCGCCCAGGGAGGAAGAAAGAGTTATGAATGGAGAAAGACAAAGAGAAGAAGAGGGAGAGGAAATGACAGGATGGAGAGAGGGTAGAAAGAGGGAGTGAGTGGGAGAGAGAGAGAGAGAGAGAAAAGGGGAGTCTGAGTCAGGGGCTGACCGTTGGAGACGGGGCTGTGGGGGTTGCTGAGTAATCAGAGATCTGCTGACCCTTACAGCAACCCTGCATAGAGACCCACCGGACAGGCACAGTAGCATCAAACACACACACACACACACACACACACACACACACACACACACACACACACACACACACACACACACACACACACACACACACACACACACACACACACACACACACACACACACACACACACACACACACACACACATACACACACACACACACACACACACACACACACACACACACACATTTCCAGGTGTACCAGTCATTTGTGAATTGGCCAACTGTTTTTACATAGAGTTGTTGATACTTTCAACTTTGGAATGGGCATCTCAGTCTTTCGCTTCGCTTGCTTCAGCCAAATGCAACACAAAATCCCTAACCTTGGCATGGTGTGGTTTCTTTACAGCAGATCTGGGACCTGTACAGTACCGTCCAACAATGTGTATGTATAGAGTTTAGCTTTAGATTATATCTATGATATTTATTGAAGATGTTTTATTTATTTTCTTGTGTGAATAATACGGTTCTTTATCATGTTGGAGATGAAAGAGAATCAAATATGAGCTTTTGTACTGAGATGAATGTTATTGGTCATTTGGGTAGTGAGGTTGTTTTTGAACGTTATGGTTTTGACTGGGTTGGTTTGGGTGAGGGGTACAACTGAAAGATGTGGAAGGGGGTGCATTTCCCAAAACAAAGAGCGACTCACATTCATCAAAAACAAGAGGCGGGGAATGAAAGAGTTTTATTTGTCTGTCTTGACAAAATTTATGATCCATCTTTTTCTTTCCTCTCTCCCCTTCCCCCCATCATCCCTCCCGCTCTGTTTTCCATCCAATTATCTCACGCATCTCGTCTTCCCAAAAGTATCCCTCTAACCTGCCTTGTAACAGACAGAGCTTAGGAGCATAAACACACAGGTACAAACACAACCCTTTAACACCCCCCCCCCTGTCTCTTTCTGTCTCTTTCTGTCTCTCTTTCTCTCTCTCTCTCTCTCTCTCTCTCTCTCTCTCTCTCTCTCTCTCTCTCTCTCTCTCTCTCTCTCTCTCTCTCTCTCTTTCTTTCTTTCTTTCTTTCTTTCTTTCTCTCTCTCTCTCTCTCTCTCTCTCTCTCTCTCTCTCTCTCTCTCTCTCTCTCTCTCTCTCTCTCTCTCTCTCTCTCTCTCTCTCTCTCTCTCTCTCTCTCTCTCTCTCTCTCTCTCAATTCAATTTCAATGTAAGGGCTTTATTGGCATGAGGAACATATGTTAACATTGCCAAAGCAAGTGAAGTGGATAATAAACAAAAGTGAAATAAACAATAAAAAATAAACTCTCTGTCTGTCTGTCTGTCTGTCTGTCTGTCTGTCTGTCTGTCTGTCTGTCTGTCTGTCTGTCTGTCTGTCTGTCTGTCTGTCTGTCTGTCTGTCTGTCTGCCTGCCTGCCTGCCTGTCTGTCTGTCTGTCTGTCTGTCTGTCTGTCTGTCTGTCTGTCTGTCTGTCTGTCTGTCTGTCTGTCTGTCTGTCTGTCTGTCTGTCTGTCTGTCTGTCTCTCTCTCTCTCTCTCTCTCTCTCTCTCTCTCTCTCTCTCTCTCTCTCTCTCTCTCTCTCTCTCTCTCTCTCTCTCTCTCTCTCTCTCTCTCTCTCTCTCTCTCTCTCTCTCTCTCTCTCTCTCTCTCTCTCTCTCTCTCTCTCTCTCTCTCTCATTCCCATCACACATTTTCTCCTTCTCTTTCTCCACCTCTCTATACTTTTTCCTCAGGCTGGAAATTAAGGGATCAATGAAGATCCCACTCTTTTCACCTGCAAGCTGCACACCTGGACTGAACCATTTCCCAACCCCCGACACACACACACACACACACACACACACACACACACACACACACACACACACACACACACACACACACACACACACACACACACACACACACACACACACACACACACACACACACACACGTCCAAACTCCCACACAGAGACACAGAGGGATTTTTCTTGTTGTTGTTGTTGTATTTATTATGGATCCTTATTCTTCCTGGGGTCCAGCAAAATTAACACAGTAATACAATTTTAAAAACATTACAATACATTCACAACAGATTTCACAACACATGAAGTGTGTTCCCTCAGGCCCCTACTCTACTTCTACATATAGTACCAGTCAAAAGTTTGGACACACCTACTCATTCCAGGGTTTTTCTTTATTTTTACTATTTTCTACATTGTAGAATAATAGTGAAGACTTCAAAACTCGGAAATAACACATATGGAATCACGTAGTAACCAAAAAAGTGTTAAACAAATCAAAATATATGTTATATTGAGATTCTTCAAAGTAGCCACCCTTTCCCTTGATGACAGTTCTTGGCATTTTCTACACTGTCAAAAAAATATATGTTTACTACATGATTCCATATGTGTTATTTCAGAGTTTTGAAGTCTTCACTATTATTCTACAATGTAGAAAATAGTTAAATAAATAAAAACCGTTGAATGAGTAGGTGTGTCCAAATTTTTGACTGGTACTGTATCTACAACATAAAATCCATGTGTACGTGTACAGTGCCTTACAAAAGTATTCATCCCCTTGGCGTTTTTCCTATTTTGTTGCATTACAACCTGTAATTTAAATAGATTTAATGGACATACACAAAATAGTCCAAATTAGTGAAGTGAAATTGAAAAATAATTTGATTAGAAAATGTCTAAAAAATAAAAAACGGAAAAGTGGTGCATGCATATCTATTCACCCTCTTCAGGGTTGGGTTATAAAAAAATATCCAGAACTTTGAACATCCCACGGAGCACCATTAAATCCATTATTAAAAAATGGGGGAAAAAATGGCACCACAACAAACCTGCCAAGAGAGGGC
The DNA here is from genome assembly GCF_045679555.1 of Salvelinus alpinus. NCBI lineage: Eukaryota > Metazoa > Chordata > Actinopteri > Salmoniformes > Salmonidae > Salvelinus > Salvelinus alpinus. The sequence continues at coordinate 54,274,718 of NC_092092.1, read as the reverse complement.
TGCCCACCAAAACTCACGGACCAGGTAACGATGGCATTAATCAGAGAGGCAACAAAGAGACCAAAGATAACCCCGAAGGAGCTGCAAGCTCAACAGCGGAGATTGGAGTATCTGTCTATAGGACCACTTTAAGCTGTGCACTCTACAGAGCTGGGCTTTATGGAAGAGTGGCCAGAAAAAAGCCATTGCTTAAAGGAAAAAATAAGCAAACACGCTTGGTGTTCACCAAAAGGCATGTGGGAGACTCCCCAAACATATGGAAGAAGGTACTCTGGTCAGATGAGACTAAAATTGAGCTTTTTGGCCATCAAGGAAAAAACTCTATGTCTGGCGCAAACCCAACACTCCTCATCACCCCGAGAACACCATCCCCACAGTGAAGCATAGTGGTGGCAGCATCATGCTGTGGGGATGTTTTTCATCGGCAGGGACTGGGAAACTGGTCAGAATTGAAGGAATGATGGATGACACTAAATACAGGGAAATTCTTGAGGGAAACCTGTTTCAGTCTTCCAGAGATTTGAGACTGGGACGGAGGATCACCTTCCAGCAGGACAATGACCCTAAGCAGACTACTAAAGCAACACGGGGAAACATTTAAATGTCTTTGAATGGCCTAGTCAAAGCCCAGACCTTAATCCAATTGAGAATCTGTAGTATGACTTAAAGATGGCTGTACACCAACTTGAAGGAGCAAGGAG